>NW_028261386.1:85681208-85711208 GCF_051295495.1 Thamnophis sirtalis | reverse complement strand
CAAAGGCGCTTGGCGGCTCCCGCGATGCAAAGTGCCCCGCCGCCACCGAGGCCACCGCCCGCCCGCTGCCCCGGCCTGCAGCCAGCCCAGCAGTTAAGTCTGTGGGCTTTACTTCCCAGTAGCCCCATATTCGCTTACCATGTTTGTTGGCCATAAATTCCCAAGTGGCTTCCATATGCAGATTGCTTTAATTTCCCATGTCGGGGATGATAATAACAATAATGTCTTAATGCAGACTTAATCATTCTTAAGGGAGAGTTTTTGAAATAAGAGACCTCTAAGTCTTCTGATGGTTCTGCTCTTGGCGGCTCCTGCGATGCAAAGTAGAAAGTTGAACTTGCTCACACAGGTGCGTTTTACAAGCAAGGCTCCTGCTGCTTGATTGCGCAGTCGCTCAAGTGCAAGGCATGATTCGCTGCTCCCAGATCAGGAGGTGGGAGAATCACGTGCCTCCTTTGCATACGAAATTTTTCGCTTTTTAACCCTTGCTTAACTCTTAAAAGGCGAAAAATTTGGATTTGGATTTTATTCAATTTGTAGGCCGCCCTATTCCCCGAAGGGACTCAGGGCAGCTGAACAAAGCCAAGGGAGGGGAAATTACAAAAAGTGAGACAAAGACAAGCAAACAATACAAACAGTTTAAAAGCACAACAGACACAGCAAATTCGAGTAGGGGGGGGGGGAAACTCAACCCCAGGCTTGCTGGGACAGTCAGGTCTAACCGGCCGTCCGGAAGGCCTGAAGGGTGGAGAGGGTCCGAATCTCCACAGGGAGCTCGTTCCAAAGGGCCGGGGCAGCCACAGAGCAGGCCCTCCTCCGAGTAGTCGCCATCCGACATTGGCTGGCAGATGGAATATGGAGGAGGCCTAATCTGTGGGATCGAAT
This sequence comes from Thamnophis sirtalis, assembly GCF_051295495.1. Classification (NCBI taxonomy): domain Eukaryota; kingdom Metazoa; phylum Chordata; class Lepidosauria; order Squamata; family Natricidae; genus Thamnophis; species Thamnophis sirtalis. The sequence continues at coordinate 85,710,323 of NW_028261386.1, read as the reverse complement.
GGGTCTGTGGGAGGTAATCGGCAGAAGGCGGTCTCTCAAGTACCCAGGTCCAATACCATGTAGGGCTCTATAAGTAATAACTAGCACCCTGAAGCGTATCCGGAGACCAATAGGTAGCCAGTGCAGCTCGCGGAGGATAGGTGTAATGCCAATGGGCATCTCCTACAACTGGCCCCTCACCCTCCTCTTCAGACAAGGTGTTCTTCAATGTGGACCAAGAGCTGGCTAAGCTACTGGCGCAGCCCGCCATAGATGATCCAGTCGTGGCTCTTCATACATCCACCAACATGCCTGGGGAGCCAGAGGATGCCTTGAAGGCAGAGGGCAAGAAGGCGGACCTCACCTTGTAGAGGGGTCATCAAGCAGCGGCCTGGGCTGTGAAAGCAGCCACCACAGCCTCCTTCATTATCAGATCATCCTTGCTGTGGCTGCAGGAGCTACAGCAACGCACCCCCATAGCAGATGTCTGGTCACATCAGGACATCAACAAGCCGGTTGCAGCCATCCAATTTTCATCAGATGCCACCTTGGCTGCAGCCAGATTTGCTTCCAGAGTAATCGCGTCGTCGGTGGCATCACACAGACTGCTGTGGCTACGGCAGTGGCAGGCGGAGGTTCGTCATAAGTGGCGCCTGGCTTCAGCCCTCTTCACAGGGGACTCCCTCTTTGGCTCGGCTCTGGACCGGTTCCTGATTGAGAACAAGGACAAGAGGAAGGTCCTGGCCACTGCCCAGAAGAAAGGCAGCTTCAGGACGACTCCATACCCCAGACGCTCCTACTCGGGGTCAGGACTCTGGTTCCTTCTTTTGGGGTCAGGACTCCTTTAGGGAACCAGAAGCAGGGTTCTCTGGAAACAGGCAGTACCAGGGGGGATTCCCTGCTAGGCAGAGGTACCCAGAGAGACAGCAGAGAGGCAGGCAGCAGAAGTGGCCCTTTCGAGGGGGCGGAGGAGGCAGAGGGGGGCGCTCCTTCCGCAAAAATTAAAGCTAGGCACAGCGTTCTCCCCATTGGGGGGTGCTTAGCGCACTTTGCCGACCGCTGGGACCTCACCTCCTCTGACAGGTGGGTGCAGAAGACCATCAGGCATGGCCTTTCACTCAAATTTCTTTCCAGTCCCCCGAGCTTCTTCTGGATATGTCCGGTTTCAAAGAACCTGACCCAGAGGTTGCTGATGCAGGAGGCCATCTAACACCTGTTGGAGATCAGGGTGATCCAGCTGGTGCCTCCAGAGCAACAGGGTCAGGGGCACTACTCCATTCTGTTTGTCATCCCCAAGACCTCAAGGGGCTGGAGAGCGATCCTTGACCTGAAACACCTGAACTGTTCCATTCGTTATAGGAGGTTCAAGATGCACTTCCTGCACTCTATCTTGGAGGGGGTTAGACACGGAGACTTTCTCACCTCCATAGACCTCACTGAGGCCTACCTGCATGTTCCCATTGCCCAGGATCACCGCAGGTATCTCAGGTTTTGCTACATGGGACACCACTATCAGTACCGGGCCCTCCCCTTCGGGCTGTCTTTGGCCCTGAGGGTATTCACGAAGGTAATGGCAGCGCTGGCAGCGCACCTGAGACAGGTCCTGGTGCGCATCCAATGTTACCTGGGTGACCTTCTTTTGCAGTCATCTTCCTTTAGGGGTGCCCAACGAGATCTAGATGTCACCATGATAGTCCTGAGGGACCACGGGTTTACGGTAAACCTAGCCAAGAGTCACCTAGGAGCCAGAATAGACACCCAGACGGGCATGGTTTTTCTGTCGCCTGACAGACAGATAGCACTTAGACAGCTAGCCTCCTCGGTAGCCAGGAAGCGCAAGGTGTCCTTAGCCACTCTGTCTAAACTGCTAGGCACCATGGTCTCCACCATTGGCATTGTCCCATGGGCTCGCCTCCACACCAGAGATCTCCAATGGTTCCTCTTGCCGTTCCAGCGAAGGCGCACGAGCTGTTCACAGACCAAGGTACTTCTCCCAGTAGAGGTCTCCCGCTCCCTGACTTGGTGGACATCCCCAGCGATCACGAAGGGCGAAACTTGGTGGACACCAGACTGCTTGACGGTAACGACGGACGCCAGTCTGAGCGGGTGGGGTGCTCATCTGCAGGCTCAGATGGCACAAGGACAGTGGACTCAGGCGGAAGGGACTCACAACATAAACTGGTTGGAGCTCAGGGCGATCCGCCTGGTCATGTTACATTTCCAGAACTCGGTCAGGGGCCAGCACATATTAGTCCTCACCGACAATATCACCACCAAGGCCCACATAAACAGGCAGGGGGGGACCAGATCAAGGGCCCTCATGAGGTCAAATGTGAGGGCAAAACACATAGCGGGGGTGGACAACACCAGGGCCGACTGGCTCAGCCGGGCCAAGGTGGACAACTCAGAGTGGAGGCTGCAGCCGGCGTTCTTCGAGGAGGTGGCTGAGCGCTTTGGGCACCCTGAGGTTGATCTCTTCGCCACTCCTCTCAACACCCAGCTCCCAAGGTTCTTCTCCAGGTACCAGACATGGGGGGGGCGGAAGGGACGGACACTCTGCGGAGTTCATGGCCCAGGGGTCTTCTTTATGCCTTTCCTCCCTTGCCCCTGATCCCCAGGGTCATACGGAAGATCCTTCAGGAGGGGGCGGAAGTGGTTCTGTTGGCTCCTCATTGGCCCCGGAGGCCGTGGTTTGCAGATCTCCAGTCTCTGCGGAGAGTCCCTGGGGAGTCCCCCAGGAGAGGATATCCCTCAGCCAGGGGTTGCTGGAACACCCGGATCCTCAATGGCTCCAGTTGACTGCTTGGCGATTGAGCGGAGCATCCTGAGGAAAGACCTCTTCTCCACCACGGTGATAAGGACTATCCAGGCCGCCCACAGACCCTCCACGGAGCGCATCTATGGCTCCATGTGGCGGGCCTTTGACTCTTGGTGTAACTCCCAGGGGTACAATTCTATCCAGGCTACGGTGCCACAGGTTCTGGACTTCCTCCAGGCGGGCCTGGATAGAGAGTTAGCTCCTAACACAATTAGGAGACAGGTTTCAGCCATCTCATCAGTTCTCCTGTGTGGCAGAAACCAGAGTTTGACGCACCACCCCAGGCAATTCCTTAAGGGGGCTTCCAATCTCAAACCGCCGAAAGCTAAGAACTGAATTAAGAGTCTGGAGTGAATGGTGCAATGAATCGGATAGAGCTCCTCGTCATTAAAACTGGGGAATACCTGGTGCCAGGGGGCGTTGCCCAAAGAGCTTATCTGACTCAATCCAATCACGAGAGGATAAGGTCAACCCATTCTGGATACTCCTCCCCCCACTATGAGAAGAGGCATATCAGGTAAGTACCAACACCCTTTCTCTTTATAAACAGCAGTTTACATTCTGACAGAGACATATATTATCCTTGAATTTTGAGAGTCATGTAGCTTGAAAATCATATTCCAATTTGAAATGTTACCTTATGTCTCCATGTTCAGAGGAACTTCTGTTTTTTTCTTGATAACTTTTCTTGGAAGAAAAATTTTGGCTGGTATACCATTGCATAAAACTGAGAACCAAGATATTTAAATTTCTTAACTCTTATTTTCTAGATGAGCACAAAGATGTACAAAAGAAAACCTTTACCAAGTGGATAAACACTCGCTTTTCGAAGGTAAGAATGGCTCACAGTGGCTATTTTTTAATCTCTTTTCTTCTAGATGTATTGAACTTCCATGCAAGAGCATCAAGTCGAAAAAGGCTAGCTTAAGTTATGTTCAGTAAAACATAGCATCTTCAGTTATGTGTTGGATTATATAGTATGTTCCAATTCTAGATCCCCAACAATATTTGTTTTGCTCTCTCTCTTTCTCCATTAGGTCCTTCATATTAGCTGTAACCTAATAGTGCTTATCACCCTTTAAAACGGCCATTTTCTTTGCCACTAAGTTCCTTCTTTCCATCCTCAGCTCAAGTTTGCAGGATTTGGTTAATGCATAACTTTTTGAAATACCTTTTGTTATAAAGGACCCAGTAATAGACTGCGTACATTATATGTTTCTTGAAAGCTGACTGTGTTGGCAGAACCTTCTCCAGAGATTCTGACATTTCTGGAAACAAATGTTTGATTCATTGTCTTTTAAAAGCCGCATGCAGAAATTCTACAGTCCTTTTCAGAGCAGTATGGCATTGTCAGCAGTGTTGTTGGGATTCCAGCCAATGTCAGAATTGCAACCCCAAAGTAAATCTTTTGCTTTTTCCAGCAATGAACAAAGTTATTTCATATCCAGTGATGTGGGTATGGGTGCTCAGTATGATGACCTTTTGCCTAATGGAAGAGCTCAATTAAATGCAACATTCGGTAACTTGTATAGGATGTTCCAGTGTAGATTTGGCTGCATCTATATGCATTGATCTTATAGTGTACCTCTACTACAGGGGTGTCAAACTCGATTTCATTGAGGACCACATAAGGGTTTTGTTTGATATTGGAGGGCCAAGGTAGGAAAGGCCAGGAGTGGCCATGGTGGACATGACATGGGACATGTCAGGGGCACCTGTGACATCCCTGAGACCCTCCCTCACTCTCATTATAATCTTCCTTCCTTCCTTCCTTCCTTCCTTCCTTCCTTCCTTCCTTCCTTCCTTCCTTCCTTCCTTCCTTCCATCCATCCATCCATCCATCCATCCATCCATCCATCCTCTTTTTCCTTATTTTTCCTTCCTTGCTCTCTTCCCATCTTTCTTTTCCTTTGTCTTTCTTCTTTCCCTTTCTTCTTTCCTCTCCCTTCATCCATGCTCAAATGTAAAAAGGGAAACATTTCTCCTTTTGTTTTGTTTTTAGTTTGTTTTGGTAGCCCTCTGCCAGCAAAAATGGAGCTGGGGGGGGGCTGCTTGTACTCCCATGCCCAGTATTTGACTGGGATGGCCTCCTGCAGCCCTTTGCCAGTGAAAACGGAGCTCCATATGTGCAGTTTTTGCTGGCAAAGGCCCCACAGGTCAGTCCTTTGCTATTTCCAGGTGGGTCAGATCTAAGCCTTAAGTTTGACATCCTTACTGTACTGAATACAGATAGATTTAGGTAGATTACAGACATACTCAATTTACAACCTTTTGTTTAGTGAACGAAGTTACAAAACCATATTGAAAAAATCAACATGACCAATTTTTAGACTTACAAACCTTGTACCATTCCTGTAGTCATATGATAAAAATTTAGGCCCTTGATAAATGTATTTACGACAGCTGCACTGTTCCATGGTCTTGTCATCATCTTTGTAACCTTTCCAACTGTTTTCTGAGAAGGAAAATAAGTGGGGGGAGCCAGATTTGCTTAACAACTGTGTGATTCACTTAACAATTCCAGTGATTTGCCTAACAACCGTGGCAAAAAAGGTTGTAAAAGGAGACACAATTCGCTTAACAACTGCCTTGCTTAAAAATAGAAATTTGGGCTCAATTGCAGGCATAAAACTGAATGTAGCTGTAAGTTGGATAGCATAAAACTAAGGTTGATTGTTTGCAGTTCCTATTTTTATCTATATATGTTAGATATTATTAGCGTTGATGGCACTGTGTCTCAAAGTAGCCTATGCCCCATGGTATTCTGACCTAGGCTTTCCCCAAAAGCACAAGGCAGAGTCCTGGTCCTGACAAAACCCCTTTTATTAAATGAATGTGAATTCCTCTCATTCACATTCAGCAAGGCCTGGCAAACAGTCTTTCAAAGGAATATTTATGACTACAGGCCTTATCTATCTTGGAAAGCTGCCATGTAAATATTGTCCATATGAGGCTGTGCAAACTGGGCACAGAGTCTCTGATATTCACAGATAGATCTTCACACTCCTGAAATGAATCTAATGACCGAATGAACAATTTGTTTTCTGCAAAAGTCCACTCCCCTTTCGCTCCTCTTTTATTTCCTATGGGAGGGGCCAATCACCTTTCACCTGTGACTTTACTCGCAAGTCTACCCTGATTTCTGAGTTGTTATTTTCTTCCGGCAGCTCTGTGCATGCCCATACTGGAAACAGGCTCTAGCTGTTCCTCTGCCTCACTGCTGTCTAGCTCTGTAGGCACCTGATCACTGCCAGATGGCCTTGGTCCCATCTCTGCCTCCAATGCAGAGCCCTTGTCTGAGCCTTCCCCAGCCTCCAGGACTGGCCCATGTTCCTCCCCCACCTCCTCACTGTCCGACTCCGCTGGCTGCTGGTGGGCCACAACATACGGCTTACTGTAAAATATATCTGATCTCTGATATGGTTTTTGCTTAGCAATGGAAATTCTGGGCCCCTACCTAGACCCCTTCCAGTCAGGCTTCAGACCCGGTTACAGCACAGAAACCGCTTTGGTCGCATTGATTGATGATCTCTGGAGAGCCAGGGATGAAGGACATTCCTCCATCCTGGTCCTCCTTGACCTCTCAGCGGCTTTCGATACCATCGACCATGGTATCCTTCTGCGACGACTGCGGGAGGTGGGGGTGGGAGGCACCGTGTTACGGTGGTTCTCCTCCTACCTCTCGGACAGGTCGCAGTCGGTGTTAGTGGGGGGGCAGAGGTCGTCCCCTAGGCCCCTAAATTTTGGAGTGCCTCAGGGTTCGGTCTTATCCCCCCTACTATTCAACATCTACATGAAACCACTGGGAGAGATCATCCGCAGGCACGGGATTAGATACCATCAATATGCGGACGATACTCAATTGTATCTGTCCGCCCCGTGCCAACTCAATGAAGCGGTAGACGTGATGAGCCGGGGCCTTGAGGCCGTTATGGACTGGATGAGGGTTAACAAGCTTGTACTCAACCCGGAAAAGACCGAGTGGCTGTTGTGTTTCCCTCCCAAAGATTTGACGGATATTCCACCACTCAGGCTGGGGGGCCAAATTTTATACCCCTCAGAGAGGGTTCGCAACTCGGGAGTCCTCCTGGATCCACAGCTGACATTCGACCACCATTTAACGGCTGTGACCAGGGGGGCATTCGCCCAGGTTCGCCTGGTGCGCCAGTTGCGACCCTACCTGAATCGGGAGGCTCTCACAACAGTCACTCGGGCCCTTGTGACCTCTAGGCTGGAATACTGCAATGTGCTCTACATGGGGCTGCCCTTGAAGAGCATCCGGCGACTTCAGTTAGTGCAGAACGCAGCCGCGCGAGTGATCGCGGGTGCACCTCGATTCACCCGCATAACACCTATCCTCCGCGAGCTGCGCTGGCTACCTGTCGATCTCCGGATGCGCTTCAAGGTGCTATTAGTCACCCATAAAGCCCTACATGGCAGTGGATCTGGATACTTGAGAGACCGCCTCCTGCCAATTACATCCCTGCGACCAATAAGATCTCATAGGTTAGGCCTCCTCCGCATCCCATCGGCCAGCCAGTGTCGGCTGGCAACTACAAGGAGGAGGGCCTTCTCAGCAGTAGCCCCGACCCTTTGGAACGAGCTCCCCGTGGAGATTCGTACCCTCTCCACCGTCCAGGCCTTCCGCATAGCCTTGAAGAACTGGCTCGCCCGTCAGGCCTGGGGTTAAGGATAGTTACCCCGCCCGAATGATGAGTGTATGTTGCTTACTATTTTATTATATGTTGTATCTCAGTGTTTGTATTCCCCCTCCCCGGTTTTATGTGAGCCGCCCTGAGTCCCCTCAGGGAAAAGGGCGGCCTACAAATTCTAATAAAACAAAAAAAAAAAAAAAAAATTATGGTTGCAAGTCAAGGACTATCTGTAGTATTAGCAATAAATATTTCTTCCTCACCTTGTGCACATGTAGTGAACTGCACACATTGAGCAGTTTATTGGATGACAGAGTAAACAGCAGCTCCTTTCTCTTAGTTCCTGTAACCATTGTAGTTACTCAACAAATAATTTGGAAAATTTATTTGGGTCTCCTCTCCACTTTGCTCTTCCTTAAAGCACAAATGTATTTGTTCAGGCTTCCAGGTAGTTCTGAAGAAGAAGACAAGAGATTCTAATGCAGAAACATCTTATTTTAAGGCATAGGCAGGAGAGAAAAACTCTTTAAATACACAGTGAGCAATTATATTAACTTACCTAATTAAGTTGTTTAAATGTAATTAAGTAGGAATGAAATGACATTCAGTTTATATGCTGGTCTGCCTGCTTCCCTGTCTTCCTGTTGGAATTTAGCTTTGGCCCATCAGTCAAAGGCCAGGTGCAGCCATCAGCTGGAGATGGTGCACACCTCTGTTTAATGCTGCTTAATATTCATCAACAGCGAGGAAACTGGAACAGGATTTGACAGCATGAATGCAGGATCTGCTTCAGTGCAGAAAACCTTTTGAAAAGGTGAAATAAAACATGGATGACTACCCAAAAACCTTCTTCATTCTGTTCTCTGTTAAAATATTTTAACTTGGATTAAACTCAAATTATCACAAGTCACAATTCAACAATAAATAGTGTGTAAATGGATTTGCCACAAGGGTAACTGTAGCGCCCAAGCTGTTATGGGGATATTCAGCCTTCAACCCCTCTTCTTGTTTGTTTCGCCAGCTAGAAAAATTAGTTTGATTCTGCTCACAATTTGCAAAAGGACTTGAAGTCATACTTTTACATCCTGCTTTGTAGCCAATCTTTAACTGGAGTTCTGGTATTAAAATCTAATTATAAATGATTTCTCAGAAAGGGAAAGATATCCAGAAGTAGCTCATGTGGATGAGCGTATGGATTTGCTCTTTAATGGGATGTCTTTGTGTGAACTATTTAGAAGTGAGGTTTCTCTATAAAATTTCAAAATTATGACAGATAAAATGAAGAAATACACGACATGCCTCCATACACTTCAAAGGGGATACACATAATCTTGATTGGACGAGACACTGTGCTGTCGTGATTCTGAGAGCTTTGATTTCACTTTGATAGTCTTTACAAATTAGGTTGCTTTCAATTATGGTTTAAACTTTAAATAGTATTTTGGAAGACAAGCCTGTTTTTCCTTACTTAGCATCATGAGAATAAATAAAGTTGTTGCTGTTCATTTCTGTTTTAGAAATAATCTATTATATATGAGTTTTTCCTGTACTTTCATTAAAATGGATAAATAAACTAACTGAACTATTTTTTGTTTTGGTTTTGGTCACAAGTATATCAAAGAGCAAATGTCCAGCTCCCGCAAAACCTCAACAACATTTAATTTGTTGCTTTCTTGAATAAGTGGAATGCAAACAGGAATTCAAGCAGAAAAATAAACTGATAGAAAGCCACAATAAAATGCTTCTCATTTAAGATGGTGCACTAAATTTAGATGCTGGCAAAATGCACTGTATTTTATTTACTGAAACTGTTCTTCTCTTGTGTAGTGACCTTTCTGCTTTGTGAATTATTTCCCACATCAAATTCTCATGCTTTGGGTACATCAAATGGAAAATCGTGACACAGATATCAAAGTACCATATTTAGATTACAGAACATGAATTAGAAATTAGTTTTCTATCTATGTACTGGAAATCTTTCCTTCCCTGAATAGTAAATAGCCAGTAGTAATAATCTTGATGTTTGGTTCCTATGAATTGACAAGGAGGAAAGTTTAATAAGTTGCTAAGAAGTTAATGTAATGAAGAGCTAAAGTAACTTCATGCTTCCCCCTTTTAATATGCTTTAGTAAGGTACTCTTTGAGTACCGTATTTTTCGAAGTATAAGATGCACCTTTCCCCCCCAAAAAAGAGGATGAATATCTGGGTGTGTCTTATACACTGAATACAGCATTTTTGGCCTCCTGAAACACCCCCCCCTTCGCAAAAATTGACGTACAGAGGGTTTGGGAGGACTGCAGGAGTGCTCCTGGGGACTGGGGAGGGAACAAATGAGCGAAAAATGGGACATTTTTGCCCCTCCATCCCACAGAAGTACTGTACAAGCCCCCCAAAGCCTATGCATGCCCTTTTCCCCCCCAAAAGTGGCCCATTTTCATGAAAAATGGGCCATTTTTTGCTTATTTTTGCCCCCCCCAGGCCCCAGGAGCACTTTGCATGCCTCTCAAACTCTCTGCATGCCCCGTTTTTCACAAAAAACAAGGTGTGCAGTGGTTTTGGGAAGTCTGCAGAGTGGAAAAACTTTTTTTTTTATTTTCCTCTTCAAAATCTTGATGCGCTTTATACTCCGGTGCGTCTTATAGTCTGAAAAATATGGTACATACAGTCTTTCTAGTCTTCCATATCCATTTTTGCTGCCATTAGGGAACAGGACTAATTGTCTGTATTGGTGGATATGATAATTGTTTCCAGTTCGTGAACATAGTTTAGGATCAAAAACTTAAGAGGTTCCTAGTACTGCTTAATATCCAAGTTCCTATTGGTTCATGACTGCTATCTTCAAACAATTTCCCTAAGCACTTTTATACAGCTCCATCACTCAGCTCATGTGGCTTGCCTTGGCTAGGCCCAGGTAGGTCTGATACTGAAAGTTTTGCCTGAATTGACATATATTTAATAAAGAAAAGAGATTTAAATTATTTATCACTGATGCTACCCATCAATGGAATTTAAAAAAACCCTCATCCAAATATAGTTTAAATACAGTGACGTACGGTGAGCTTCATGGCCGGTGAGGCAAGCGCGAAAGCCCCGGCACCACGTCCGCCATAGAGCGGGATTGGGACCCCCTCTAATGGTGCACACGGCACCGGGACTTTAAAGTCCTGCCACCGGGGCCCTGCCTCCACTTTAAAGCCCTGCCGTCGGGGCCTGAGCAGTCATGATTCCCCCTCCCCAGCCAGCCAGCCCACCCAGCCCATTCCTCCCTCCGCCACCGCTGTGTCCAACAGGCCAGGCGTCTCGCATTTATGGCGGACATAAACGCGAGATGCCTGGCCTGTTGGACACAGCGGCGAAAACGTCCCTGCCGCTGCCGCGCTCCGCTGCCTCGCCCCCCGAAAGAAGCACACGCGCACCCCCCCTCACAATAAAAAATTACAAATTACAAATTACAAATTAAATTACAATAATTTTGAATCCCCCCTCCCTCCGTCCGATCCACATACCTTTTCCAGCTGTGGATTTCAACTCTCCTCTTGTCCGCCCGCCATGATGAAAATGTAAAAAATTTAAATAAAAAAGCAACTTACTTAGTCACGATTTGCTGCTCCCAGATCAGGAGGCGGGAGAATCACGTGCCTCCTTTGCATAAGAATTTTTCGCCTTTTAACCCTTGCTTAACTCTGAGCAAGGGATAAAAGGCGAAAAATTCCTTATGCAAAGGAGGCCCATAGTTCTCTCGCCTCCCCCTACAGTTAGCACTAAGCAGACTCAGAGTCACTGTGACTCTGGAGTCTGGCAGCAACTACCTTAGCCTTTTTAATTATTTTAAAAATTCTTTTCTTTTCCTCATGACACTGGTGAAGGCCTGCCTCCCTTGCCTCCCCTGACTGCACGTCCCTGTTTAAATATCCTTCCAGAACTTAGTCGTATTTCTGCATTAAGATATTTTGAAAACTGATTAACTAAACTCCAGCTATTGAGGGCCTGTGAATTCAAACTGAATTTGCCTTGTGTTAAATTTGTTGTTGGGTGAGTTAGAAGGAATTAATATATATAGAGAAAAACAAACTGGTGATAGATTGGAAACACTCAAGTTTAAGCTAAACAAAGGGTGGAAGCAAGCAAAAGAGCTGAAGTTATTTGTAATAGACTTTTTCCCAAAAAAGAAGAATGCATCCTTTGTGAACTTTATCAACATAAAGTAGGCTTTTCAAGCTTGAATTGTGATCTTATTGAAGAAGGACGTGCAACCAAGAATATAGTTCTTATTGAATAATGTAGCACTTAAGCTTTCCAGATATAGCTTGCTTAAACTACAGAGGATGACAGTCTGAGATGGGAATGAGGGTTGGGGGTGGGCATTTGTTTATCTTTTATACCTTATCATTTCATCTTAAACTGGAAATTTTCTTTTTATGAACAGTTCTAGAGTATGACATTTTCATATCTGGAAATGATACTGCCCAAATTATTCTCTTTTCCCCCTTACAGTCATTCCATGGCTAGGTTGCAAGGAGATGCTTTGAAATTATTAATTACAACTTGACTTACAACTGCAATTGAGCCCAAAATTTATGTTGCTAAAAGAGACAGTTGTTAAGTCAATCACTGCAGTTGTTAAGTTGGTAACATGGTTGGTAAGTGAATCTGGCTTCCAAATAAACTTTGCTTGTCAGAAGGTTGCCAGAGGGGATCCCATGATCGTGGGACTGTAGCCATCATAAATATGAGTCAGTTGCCTAGCATCTGAATTTTGATCATGTAACCATGGGGATGCAGTGATAGTTGTAAGTTGAATAATGGTCATAGCCACTCTTTTTCAGTGCCTTTGTAACTTCTAACAGTCATTAAATGAACTGTTGTCAGTTGAGGACTACCTATATCTACTGCTTCCATAGTAGCATTTCACTTCTGCACAGGAGAGCTGGATTTAGAGTTGGAAGGGACCTTGGAGGTCTTCTAGTCTTAGTGCTTAAGCAGGAAACCCTATACCAGTGATGGCTAACCTTTTTTGGGTCGCATGCCAAAAGCAGGGGGGCATGCGCGGGCGTGCCCACATCCATAATGCTATGCGCGTAACACTCTCCGCATGCATGCACGCATAACCCCTGCCCTCCCCCTGCTTTTGGCCCGTGATGGACCCATTTAAACCCTCCCCAGGTGCAGAGGCTTTCTAGGAGCCTGGGGAGGGCAAAAACAGCCCCCACGCCTCCCGGAGGCTTCAGGAGGTTTCCCTGAAGGCTACATAGGGCAAAAAGCGGCCCTACTGACAAACTGGAAGTCACTTCTGGATTGCCAGTAGGGCTGTTTTTCGCTGGCCAGCGTGCTGGAGCTGGAGCTGACAGGGCAATGACTGGAGCATGCGCGCTGGAGCTGACAGGGCAATGCCTTGCATGCCCTAACAAATGGCTCCATGTGCAACCTGTGGCACGCGTGCCATAGGTTCACCATCACGGCCCTATACCATTTCAGACAAATGGTTGTCCAATCTCTTCTTAAAAACTTCCAGTGTTGGAGCATTTACAACTTTTGGAGGCAAGTTGTTGCCCTGATTAATTGTTCTAACTGTCAGGAAATTTCTCCTTAGTTCTAAGTTGCTTCTCTCCTTGATTAGTTTCCACCCATTTCCTTGTTTAAAGACTAGTTTTTCATCATATAGTAGCACTCTACCTATTATAAGTATTCTGATGGTATAATGGTGGAGGCTGGTGGATGGATGTTATTTTAGACAGAGAGCTGAAAGATTCTGCAACTATTCTGGTCTCCATGTATTTAAAATAAATCCCCTAAAATATTTCCTTGCAAGAGAAATCTCTGATTTTCTATCTCCTTCCTGGAGTACAAAGTTTCTTCTGGTGCTATTCTTTTCCATCTTTATTTGTTTATGTTGTATTTTGGACTCAAAAGTTATTTTCTTAAAATTATTTATCTTATTTTACAGTTTGGAAAACAGCCAATAAAGGACATATTCACAGATCTTCGAGATGGGAGGAAACTCTTAGATCTTTTAGAAGGACTAACAGGGAATCCACTGGTAAGTGGCAATTACCATTATCTTGAAAAGATAATTTAAAATACCATGCCTTTGCTTATTTACAATATCAGTACTAGTGTTGGCTGGCTTGGGAATTTTGGGAGTTAAAGTCCACACATATTAAAAGTTGTCAAGGTTGAATAACACTGGTCTATATTTCCCAGTGACAATTAGTTTAGCTAATTTAGTATCCTCAGCAGGAAGCAAAATGTTTTAAGCCTAAGGTTTTAAACCTATTTCTCCCACTGTTGGAAATAGAACTCTATATAGATATATATGGTTTGTAAATTATGTTTCTACACCAGTTTTCAATTTTTAAACAAAATTGTAAAATGTGCTTCTCTAAACTCATGCTTGAAGAGAGAAAAAGAATGCACATAACTAAAGTTTGCTACAGTGCATTTTGTATAGTATTGTTCTTAAAATGTTTTGACATATGTTACCAAAATAATGCATACTGCAGGGTATTGCAGTCCTGTTACTTGGATAAAAGAAAGGGAATATGTATTCAGTTCAGTCCAAAATCTGCATTGTTGCTTTAATTGGGCTTTTCCTGAAAAGTTAATTGTAGTGTTTATTATTATTATTTGCATATTGTTCTCTTTTTTCTTTTTGCAAGCTAAAAGAACGTGGAACGACTAGAGTCCATGCTTTGAATAATGTCAACAAAGTACTTCAGGTTTTACATCAGAACAATGTAAGTTTTTAAATCCTTTATTTTCTTTGAAACTTGAGGGGAAAAGATAAATTGTAAAATTGTTTTCTTGAAAAAACTGTCTTTCAGTAGGGGTATGTGGATTAAAAATTTGTACAACTTAACATGCCTCCTTTCAATTTTCCTAGTTGCTTGTACTTTGCAGATAACCAAGTGTGCTATATGGAATGAAGTGAACTTGTATTTCTTGTTCTTGGAGATCATAAGGGGCTGTAGATGAAAAGTATGAATATTTATTTTGTGCGGCCGAGCCAAATTATAATTTTGTTTGTATAGACTTCAGACTGTTCTCAGGTGCATTAGACTCATAAGAGATGTTGTTGATTCATTGGCTTGTAAGACGTAATTATCCAATTAAATATTGTCTAGCCTTAGACTTGAATACTAGCTTGACTCTATTTACTGAATTAAACACAATTACAGCACATGTCTTTCCTGATGCCTGCATTCTTTTTTTACTCTGTACATTCTCCAGAATCTGGCCCTGGAATTAAAAGCTCCTTCAGAATGATCTATGATATACCCTTGTGTAGAGGAGAAGAGAGTTGGAGCTGGCAGGTTCAGCTTCTGGAAATTGCCTTTTCCTTGTAACATGACAAATTATTTTTTCCCCAAAAAAGTTATTTTTGTAAACTTTTTTACAAAAGTTTTGTAAGGTAAATTCAGGCTGCGATATAATTGTCCTTTAGGAAAAGAGCTCAGCTTTGGGAATGAGCTGGTAACATCAAGAAGCTAAAAGTGGTCAAGTTACATTAGAAGATTTATGGTATTGACTCAGTAATAGAACTTTTTAATGGGAAAATGTAAAAACTCTGTTTTCTTATTACTGATAAGTATGTTGTGGCAATAACTTTGGAAATATTTGCAATGCAAAGGTTGCATTGATAGCATGAGAATTTTTATTTTGCAAAAAATGAAAGATAAGGAGTTTTATATAGATTTGATTTATTTATTTATGAAAATTTATATGGACACCCAATTCACTCTCTATAACTCTGGATGGCTTAGAGCAGTGGTTCTCAACCTTCCCAATGTCTCATGTTGTGGTGACTCCCCACCATAAAATTGGTGTCTCGGTTCCTAAGACCATCGAAAATATGTGAAAGGGTCATTCGACTCCCAAAGGGGCCGCGATCCACAGATTGAGAACCACTGGCTTAGAGAGTACAAAAGCAATATCCCCACCTCAACCTTCCTAGTGACAACAATCAGAAAAGCTGCTTGATGGGCTCCATATCACTCTGGAATGTCCAAGCCTGTTGGCAGAACTATGTCTTCAGAGCTTGTGAAAAAGTGTCAAAGTGAGGGCCAATCTTATTTCCTCAGGGATGATGTTCCCACAAGTAGGAAGACATCACATAGAAGGCCTTTCTTCTTGATCCCACTAGATCAGGGTTTTCAAACTCGATTTCATTGAGGGACTCATTAGGGTTGTTTTTGACCTTGAGGGTATGGGGGGGCGTAGCCAAGGTGGGTGTGACCAGATTGATACCACTCATCTTGGGTGCATCTGTGGCAGCCCGAGCGTTCTGCCAGCAAAAACGGGCTCTCAAACTCCATTTTTGGCTGCAACAGCCTCCAGCAACCCTCTGCCAGCAAAAACAGAGTTTGCAATGGCTGTGCACAGCCCTCCTGAGCTCTTTTTTTGCTGGCAGAGGCATCATGGTCTGGTCCTTCACTATTTCCAGGGTGACTCCATGGGCCAGATCCTGTGGGCTGGATCTAGCCTCAGGGCCTTGAGTTTGACATCCCTGCCCTAGATGGTCCTCCTTAAGGTGACCCTTAGCATTCCCTGCCTCCTTATTCTTGTAGGTCAGGTATATATGACTGGGATAAGATGGTCCTTCAAATACTCTGACCCCAAGCCATGTAGGGCTCTGAAGGTGACAACCAGCATCTTGAATTTGACCCGGAAGCAGCCAGTCCAGGAGAGGTGACACATGTGCACGTCTAGGTTTGCACAAAAGCATGTGGGCCACCACATTTTGAGCCAACTGAAGCTTCTGGGTGCTTTTCAAGGGTAGCCCCATGTAGAAGCTCATTACAATAGCCAAGATGGGAGGTGACTAGAGCATAGCATAACTCTGAGTAGGGAGTAAGGCTGTAAAAAGCCCTCCTGATCACAACTGCCACCTGCTTATATTCTATTCATTAATTATGCCTTTATAGTATATGCTCATCCTCCTGCTGGTGTCATATTTTTTAAAGAAAATAAATTCCTGTGAATTGATCATCATATTCAGGGGTGAAATTCAGCAGGTTCTGACAGGTTCTGGAGAACCGGTAACGGAAATTTTGAGTAGTTTGGAGAACTGGCAAATACCACCTCTGGCTTGCCCCAGAGTGGGGTGGGAGTGGAGATTTTGCAGTATCCTTCCCCTGCCATGCCCACCAAGCCAGTAGTATTTTTTTTTTATTTCACAACTGATCATATTGTCAGTATATTAAAATCAGCACATTATATAGTACTTCATTTGATCTAAATTAAATTATTCACGTACAATTAAATCATTAAGTTACATAGGTGATTCAGGGAATGTGAGACACTATGGTGAGAGTTATAGTAGAGTAACAGCTGGGAAGCCATTTGTTCTCTATTCCCCACTTTCTACTAGTTCCTTTAAAGTTTGCATGCTTTTGATTAAGAAGACATTTTTATTGTTTGATAATATTTCCAGGTGGATCTGGTGAACATAGGAGGGACAGACATTGTTGATGGAAATCACAAATTGACACTTGGATTGTTATGGAGCGTAATTTTGCACTGGCAGGTGAGCAGATTTGATACCTTTTCTCAGCCCATGTGTGTGAATCATTATTTTGCAGTAGCATGCATTGATGGGTATTGGTGGAATATCAGCTGGGGATGCTATAGAACTTTCATGGCAGATGACCAACCGGCCTTCAATTTCTGGGTACTCTAAGCCAGTGTTTCTCAACCTTGGCCACTTTAAAATGTATGGACTTCCCCACCCGCCTGGAGAATTTGGGGAGTTGAAGTCCACACATCTTAAAGTGGCCAAGGTTCAGAAACACTTCTCTAAGCAACAACTTGCAACGTAGTGTGAAACTTCTTATAGAGTTTTCAGGTCCATCCTTTACATACTTGTATGCTACATTGCAAATCCTGTGCTATAGAGGCAGAATTTACATTGCAACATGATGCACATTTTGTTATTTGCTTCCTCTGTTCGCTGGTCCCTTAAGATGCCATGCATAAAGATTTTTGTATCTGGTGCTAATCTACAGGTTTGTGTTTAAAATGACTATGGGCTTTGAAATTTCTGGGCTTCCTCTTCCATCTTCTTTGTGTGCTATGTTCAGAACAATGATTTCCAGTCTATGGTCTGTAACTACAGTTGGTCCATATGGACATTACAGGTAGTTAGTGAGGGGTAATGAGATCATGTAATAATAATAATGTAACTTATGTAATTTAATATTTATAAAATAGAAATTATTTTTTTAAATGAATTAATTATAAGAATTTGCAAGCTAGATTTTGAATTAATAATTTGAATAAACCAGAATGTCCTCAATTTAGACAACATAGGAATTGGTTGTTTGCCCCTTTGTTTAAATGAAATGGGAAACAACTGCTTTAGATTTCTTTACCGCATCTGGAAGGGATCAGGAAGATGGATTTTTATGTAAGTCTGAAATTAGGGCTGGAAATGTCATTGGAACCAGATTTTATATGTATGATAAAGATGAGATCCATTTAAAGTGATTAATATAGTTTACCACTGAGTCCATTAGAGAATCTCTATCTGAAATTTAGGTATATTGGACAGAACAGAAAGTTTGATTTGTTAAATCCAATGCTGCATTTCTAATTTTGGTTTGTAACTCAATACATTATAACTGTGAAAGAAGGAACTTGAACTATTTGTCATACCTTATCAGTTCAAGATTGGTTTATACTAGTGGGTTAGCATAGGTTTTGAATTTGAAATATACTGTTTTCAGTTCAGTAAAGTGATCTTATTGAAAACATTTTTATGTTGTTTTAGAAGTATACTGTGCTCAAAATATTTATGGCCTGGATGGAAAATCTCTGAACACTTGTAATGAGGTCAGAACAACCTGTTGTGAACTCAGAATGGGATGCTTCAAGCTTGATTTGTTTGTTTATGAAACAATTTCTCCACCTCCAAATTCTACTGCTTTTTCAGCCGATGGCATCCTAAATGTTTCTAATGAAATATAAAAAAATTATCTGTATTTTAATTATAAGAAACCATCAGATTCCTTGTAGAAATATCCAAGAAAACTATTCAATGGGATTCCAAGGCTAAATAATTTGTTAATGGAAGACATTGATTGCAAGCTTGGGAACCAGAGTAGGATTTTAGGGCAGGTACTACAGTTTTCTTAATGTACAAATCTCATTAAGGAATACAGAGAACTTAGATTAAAGTGTAAAACAGAAGAATTAATATATGGTGTAATTTAGATAGAAATAATGTTTTGAGTCTTTATTTGCTTTGGTATGGCATAATTCAATATCTATTTTTAATATTTAACACTTTGCAGTGTTGTTTGAATGGTAAGATTGAGAAAATGTTTTTGTAGGGATGTGGTGGCTTAGTGGCTAAGACGCTGAACTTGTCAGTCAGAAAGGTTGGCAGTTCGGTGGTTCGAATCCCTATCGCCGTGTAACGGAGTCCTATACTTGTCCTAGCTTCTGCCAACCTAGCAGTTCGAAAGCATGTAAAAAATGCAAGTAGAAAAATAGGGATCACTTTGGTGGGAAGATAACAACGCTCTGTGTGCCTTCAGTATTTAGTCATGCTGGCCACATGACCATGGAGACATCTTCGGACAGGGCTGGCTCTTTGGCTTTGAAACAGAGATGAGGACTGCCCCTAGAGTTGGAAACGACTAGCACACATTTGTAGGGGAACCCTTACCTTTACATAATTCTTTTTTATGGATCTTGAACCCTTCTTTTTAGGTTAAAGATGTGATGAAAGATATAATGTCAGAATTACAGCAAACCAATAGTGAAAAGATCTTGTTGAGCTGGGTGCGGCAGTCCACAAAGTCATATAATGAAGTTAACGTTTTGAATTTCACCACCAGCTGGACAAATGGGCTTGCTTTCAATGCATTGATCCACAGGCATAGGTAGGTGGCTGCTTGCCAGCATATGTAATATTGTTGTACTGGAGGGGAAATTTATCAGTGTAGCATTTCGTTACAGAGCAGAAAAAAACTGACCTTAGTTTTCAATAAATAATCCTTGGAATTATTTTAAAGCCATTTGGCACAGGTTAGATTGAGAGAAAACAGAGCATGTTTTAATTGAGTGGTTTCTAATTCTTGTGAGAAGGCAATAATTTTCTGTCATTCTTTTAAAGAACAAACATGGAAAACATGAAGTGCAAATACCCATCTTTCTAGTTTTACATGGAAAGATATAATAAACATTTTTTCTTTGAAAATCTGATAATGTAATGATGTGCTAATTGAAGTCCTACACCAGTGATGGCGAACCTATGGCAGGCGTGCCACAGGTGACACGCGGAGCCATTTGTCAGGGCATGCAAGGTGCTACCCTGTCAGTTCACCCTTTTTTAAAGCCATTTTTTGCATGGGGGGTGGGTGGGGTTGCGCATTGCATTATGGGTACAGCACGCCCACACACGACCCCCCCTGCGCTCCCCCACTTATGGCACGCGAGCCAAAAAAGGTTTGCCATCGCTGTCCTACACCATCTATTTGCATAAAGAAAATTATTCATTTTGAGGGTATATGGATTCATAGGCCTCATTCCTTGCAAATATAATCTGGACTAGGTGTCATTGAAACCAGTTGAACAACTCTGAAATTATTCTAAGCGGTTGAAACATGTTCCGTTTCATACACAGCATGTAGCGGACTCTGCTTTTCCATGAAGCAGAGAAAGTACATGGGTTCTAATAAGAACAGGAACAGTACATATTGCATACTATGTACATAACATAACGGATCCCTAGTGCCGTGTAATGGAGTGAGCTCCCATTACTTGTCCCAGCTTCTGCCAACCTAGCAGTTCAAAAGCATGTAAAAAAACTGCAGGTAGAAAAATAGAAACCACCTTTGGTGGGAAGGTAACAGCATTCTGTGTGCCTTTGGCATTGAGTCATGCCTGCCACATGACCATGGAAATGTCTTTGGACAGTGCTGGCTCTTCGGCTTTGAAACGGAGATGAGCACCGCCCCTTAGAATCGGAAACGACTTGCACATATGTGTGAGGGGAACCTTTTTCTTTACCTTTACATAAACATGTGCTTCAACCCTATGTTTAGCTATTCAGTGTCATCATTTTAGTGTTTATGAAAACAACATAAGCACTATTGAATATTACAATGCCCTATATCAGGGGTGTCAAACTTGTGCCAACGGGCTGAATCCATCATGTGCTGGCCATCCCCACCCCTATTTTAGCGAAGGGGAAAAAAGTTATGATATATTACATGATGATGTGTTGTTGCGAGTTTGACACCCCTGCATTGTATTATTGGTTCCCACAAATCTCATAATTTCATGTTTTTATATTAAGAGTGAAGAAAGAAAAACAAATAATGCATCTAGGAAAATCCGCTTAGTTGGAAGGAACCTTCTTATTGAAGTATGGCGGCCTACATTTCTAGGGAATAGTTATGTAATCTCCCATTGTTTCTCTTTCCACAAAATGTCAGCAATTGTTTAGAATTTGATGTCTTCATAAACTGTTTACTTGGGTTTATTGTTATATCTAATTCATACAAGTGTTTTGCTTTTTTAAAAAAATCATATATTTTTTTAGACCTGAACTCTTCAGCTGGGATAAAGTCACCAAAATGGCTCAACATGAAAGATTAGAACATGCCTTCAACGTAGCTAAAAATAACTTGGGAATAGAAAAATTGCTAGACCCTGAAGGTATAAATATGAGAATACTGTATAACTGCTTCATAATTTCTTTCTGTTAGAGGTAGAGAATATTAAAGATGAAAGGGGGCAGTGTTGCTTTGATAAGAAATTAGGGACCCCTTACCTGTGGCATTATGCAGTTTTGTAGCACAATTGGGCGATTTTAAGAACATTCAAAAGATTATACAGCTAAATTTAGAAATGTGATTGATTCTTGCTCAGTTTTAATGATTTTTGAATGGTTAATTAGTTAAGGAACATCAGAACAATTGCATGGACACATAGTTCTCATATTGACTAGTCCTCTGCATTTATAAAATATAAATGAACAAAATAACATTTCCCCCACCCCCAAAATGAAGCAAAATAGTCACATTAATGTTTATCCCTTAATCTCTCTTAAAACACCAATCACTAGCGAAAAGCATATCGGAAATTATAGTGATATGCCACATTGCTAGTCAAATTATCTTGGCTCCCCAGTGATCAAAAAAGTTTCAAAATAAATGAAACTGGGCCCAGGTCCAAGGTATAAAATAGGTTTGTCTGCCCTTGTTATAGATGTTTAAACATTAATAGATAGTTTGCATATCCTGCAGTTATTCATGTTGTGCTTTTTAAAAATTGATTTAAATCCATCTGCTAGCATAGTTATGATGGTAAAACTTGATAATAGAGAAGTGATGGTTCTCAGTTTAGTAATTCAGGTTTTGTACTTGCTTTGCTGAATTATTGTGTTTTGTGGGGGATAGCTATTTTGAAGCTATTGACTGGAAGATAATGAGTGTAGTTTTATGGCTCTGTCATAACTTTAGCCTGGAAATCTTGCATAGCCATTAAATAAGTATCCCATGTATATGCTCTGTTTTCAGATGTTGCTGTACAGCTTCCTGATAAGAAATCCATTATTATGTATTTGACATCTTTATTTGAGGTCCTTCCTCAGCAAGTTACTTTGGAAGATATTCGAGAAGTAGAGACTCTTCCAAGGAAATATAAAAAGGAATGTGAAGAAGAAGATATACAGGTGAAGCATATTGATGACTCTAATTTTTCTTTCACAGTACTGTATTTAATCAGTTTTAAAAATACATGCCTCAAAACAACATTTTCCATGCCAGCTTACCAGTATTTTACAATCATGACTGAACATTGAAAAATATAAAGAGTGGGTAAAATATGCAGAAAACATTAAATGCAATAAATATGTGTGTATATGCAATCATATGTAAATTAATATTCCCTCACAACCATGGCAGATATAAGAAATATGGGTTTCAATTCCCAGAATACCTAGGAATCTAGGAGTTGAAGTCCACACATTTTAAAGTTGCTAAGGTTGAGAAACCTATCCCATAGAATTACATCCTTACTGCTGTTGGACTCAATAAGATTCTGAAATAGCAATAGCAACAGCACTTAGACTTATGTCTTTACAGCCGTCTCTAAGCAGTTTACAGAGTCAGTCCTATTGCCTCCAAAATCTGGGTCCTCGTTTTATCCACCTCAGAAGAATGGAAGGCTGAGTCAACCTTGAGCCAGTCAGAATCAAACTGCCAAACTGCTGGCAGACGGAAGTCAGCAGAAATAGCATGCAGTATTAAAGGGACACATTGTTTCCTTCTTGTCTTTGTTTATCATTAACTTACCATAATGTCATGTGCAGTTTTTCTCTTGTTACCTTTTCAGGTTGGTGTTTATCTTTCCTTTCTTCCAATGAGAATATATTTTCTCTTCTGCTTGATAACCCCTTCTCTTTTTGAAAGTTGCTTACTCTCTCAGTTCTCCTTTCTACTACACATTCGTGCTCTCTGACCTCCAGTTCTCTTCTTTCTCTTGGTCACCTATGCATATTTATCTTTTCCCCTTTATTTTTACCCATTTTACTCCTTTATCTCTTGTTGAACAAAGCTTTGGATTCTAAGCCACAAAAGTGCTCTAGAGCAGGCAGGATGTACACAAAACATCTGTCGCCAGTTGCTCAAATCCATCGTTTCTTGAGACAGTGGAACAACGAGAAGGGGGGTGGGTGGGAGAGTTACTTTAAGGAGTTTGAGAGCATGCTGTCCCTTTAAGCTCAAAAGCACCCTTTTGTTTTGCATCTTAAATGCTGCATAGCTCTATTCACTTCATTTTTCGTGTTAGTGCTCTCAAGCATATTCCATCCTTGTTTTTTCTGCTTCTTAGATCTTATAAACAGATTCTGATCTTATTTTCAGAATTTTCATTTTACAGAGTGTGCCTGATTTCCCCCCCCCCCCCTCAGCAATATTTTTGCAGCAGATCGACAAGTCTTCATTTTCGCTATATATTGTTTGGCCGTTTATTGTATAACACGTTTGATTAATAATTTCTCATTTTGTCAGTATTTTGGTGCTGCTTTCTATGGTTTCCTCATTGATACATCCTTAACTATCCCTTTACATATTTGCTAGCCGTCCAATATGCCATGCAAGATGACTTAGCTACAGTCTGTCCATAAACACCAGCATTGCTGTTTATATTAATCCACTTCAGATCTTCCCCAGCTTGGAGTTTTGCGGACATTTTGGTCTGCAGCTCTCCCAAAGTATACAAAGTATTTATCTCAATATGGGAACAAGATCATGCTAAGTGGCTCCACCCCAATGTTGCATTTTTTGCAATCCCTGCCAACCCAGTTTTTGTGATATTTCTAGTTTGTGGATAGATAGCAGCAGCTAAAGTACATGGTGTGCAGTCAGCATTGAGAGCGGAACAAACAATCATCTTTAGGAAGGTACTTGGTATAAAGCTTTTTAAGCCTTCATCTTTTGTTTTCCAGAGATAGCAAATCAATGACTTCGTTAATGTTTTCCTTCCCTCTTTTGTTAGTGTTTGTTATTCCCCTCTACCTCACTACATCACAATGTTTTTTTATTTCCCTTGCTCAGTTTTTTCAACACCACTTTGTCCTACTGCAATAAAGTTGTTTACCTTTTTCCTCTCATATTTTATAGTATATTTTCATTCCACCTTACAATTTTGATTTATTCAGCATTAATTCATCCTCTTATTTCCAGTCTTGATTATTGTGACTTTCTTTTAGTTGTCACAGTAATTGGGTCATCTTAATTCTCTCAGACCGCTTTTCTGTATCTGAAATGTGGCCACGTGTAATCTTCTCTTTGTGGCAGTGATTTGTGCCATTCTTTTCACTAACTTCTTTTCTCCCTTTTTGAGAAAAAAAATTGCATTTAACTTTCCATCACCCTGATCTCCTACATTTGAGAATATTGAAATTTTGCTAGCTGTTCCCTGTATATAATAGGCATGGGCCACCTGAGGACACTCCAATAAGCTCTCAAATATGTTTTGCAATTTCCAAAATCTACTTTGCCATTGCATAGCTAAAATTAGATGACACCAAACTTTTTGTGAAGTGATTTTATGACTATTTCCTATTACAAATAGAGAAATAAAAGGTGTTAAACCTTTGGATTGGCTTAGTGCAGTGTTTCTCACTGTAATTTGTAAGATGTGTGGACTTCAATTTCTAGAAGTCCTCAGGCTTTAGTTGAAGACTTCACATCTTAAAAGTTTTTCAGACAGAGAAACACAGCTTAATGCATACTAAATGATCAACTGCTTGAACCTTCCTTCCTTTGTAAAAAGCTGGTAATGACGATTATTTACCTGTATATTGTAATGAAATGATCAGTTTATAATACATAATGAGAGTCAGATACTCCTATATCTTTTTATTACAAATAAGAAACTTTGAATGATAAAGATTCTTTCCTGGCATTTTGCTGTGGTATTTGCAGTGTACAGTACAGCCATATATGTTCTTAAAAAATAAGTGCGTTGGAAATTTATATAACTGTACACACAGAAAGACAGTAAATTTTTGATGCACACAAATGAATTATTTTTTTCTACTTCATTTTGAGAAGTTGCTAGGGTTAGAAATTAAGCCAGTTAGCTTGGACATTTTTGCATTTGATGTTCCAATTCATTTTAAAAGGAACTAATCAGATCCTTCCCATTCCATGACTTAAACATATACTTTTAAAAATTTGAAAAGGCAATGGAGAATGAAATGCTCAAAGCTGTTTGACTTCATAATTATTAAAGAGTAAATGGAGGATGAAATGATTCTTATTTATAGTGCAGTTCAAAGAGCTTTGGGGGTCTAAACAACTCCATTATTTTTAAAGCATTAATTTTAAGATTGCAAATGGGCAAACAAGGCCTATTTAAACACAGCACTATAATAATGCTGGGTATTTTGTAAATAACAAACACAAATTAATGACATTCTTGGAAGTATATTTATCATTTACTTGTTTTTCTAATATCCAACAAATTATAAACAAAGTTTCTACTGTCACTTGCTAACATCTTGCTTCTTGTTAGACTGAAAAACATTCAGTGTGTGTACTATTTAAAGTGTTTGAAATATGTGAAGGGATTTTTGCCAGGCACCTGTCAGAGATGCTAGCTGATAACAGGTTTGCGGTTACATACCATGCTTAGGCATCCGGAAACTTGACTTATGATAGACATTCATACTTGAAATACATAGGATATTTTTTACAGATGAAGTCTCTTACATAGTGTAGTACTTACAAAATATATTGAGCTATGTTATCAATTTTCAGTGTGAGCTACACAGAACATTGCTCTTATGAGTGACTCTTAAATAGTCTTTCTCACCAGCAGTTTTAGAACACTTTAGAGTTGCTTTCACTTTTAAATTTACACAGACAGGGTTTTATTTAAAATAAAGGATTTCTCCATGGATTTGTGAGGGCAGTTCCCATTTCTGTCTGCATGAGTGTTTAAAAATAGTTTCTTAGTCTGAAGTTGGAAATTATCTATCCAGATAAATATATGTTTCTATTACTTTTTTATATATTTATGTGTGACTTTTTCTAGGGGCTCCTTGTGAATTATTTTGCTAATTATTGTTTTGCCAATTATTCTGTTTTTTTTAATTAGAGCATTTGATAAATTACTCCACTAGCTATTACTTTAGCAACAGTTGAGGTTCCCCTACATTTTGCTAGTAATTTCACTATAAAACAGGTGCCAACATAAGTCACTTCCTCAATTAGAAATGGAGTCTAATATATTTCTCTATTTGGCTCCAAATGGCTTACTTTTACCTGAATATTGGTGTATAATATCATATAATAATTTTTGGGACTGATCCTGGCAAACTCACTTTACAATTGAAGTTTTATTTCTTGAATTAGTCCTTTTACAATGTAAGTGTGTAGTATATTTCCAATAATGTTAAAATTATTAAAGGAATATGATTAGAACCCTGAAAATGAAAGTAAAGTTTTCAAAACAACTTTGTTCTTTAGCAAAAATTACGAACTCTCATAAATAGACATTTTGTGTGTGTGCTAAACTTAGAATACACACCTTCCTTTAGGGTGATGTACAGAATTAGGATGGAGATGTTTGAGGTCTGGAAATTCTAAAACATGGACATGAATGCATGAGTTAATTTCTTCTGTTTTTATTATATGGCAATTCATCTTGCAACTTTAGCAACTTTGGGCAACCAACAAGGATTAAAAACTTTAAAAAAATCCCACCTGGAAATAATAGTAATAATAGATATGTATACTGTCAGCAAAGGACAACAACAATTATAACATGCTTTTTTCAAGGGGAAACTGGACTTTCTTTGTTTTTCCTTGAAGATGCTTCTTGAAGTTCAGTTCTGAATTAAAGAAGATTCTTGGATGAGAAAGTGAAATGTCTTCAAGGAAAAACAAAGAAAATCCATTTGCCTCTAGAAAAAAATACCTTTGGAATAACCATGACCTGGATGACTGAGAATCTCCATAAATGATCATAACAATAGCACCCATCTATTTGGTTTCTAGTTAATTGTGCTAAACTGAGATTCTCCCCTCCCCCACCAAACAGGCTGTTTTATATGTGGTTACTGCTTGTATCATGGTCCCATAAGAGTATCCTTTTACTAAAACATACTTTCCCCCCCCCCCCAAGAAGATACCAATAGCACGATGCTTTAATTTATCATCAAACTGCTTTTGTATTTATATACTATTACTGTTACAGTAAGTTGTTCCTATATGGAAGAACAACTGCATTGGAAAATAATTTTGTGAAAAGAGGCCTTCAGTTTGGTTTTTCTACTTGCAGTGTGCAACATCTGAGGTTGATCATGCAGTTCTAAAATTGGAAGCATCCAGCACCTTGAATGAAGTAGATATGGACTTGGACAGCTACCAGATAGCTCTGGAGGAAGTTCTCGCTTGGCTGCTCTCTTCAGAAGATGACTTCCTAGAGCAGGAAGTCATATCTGATGATGTTGAGGAAGTCAAGGAACAATTTACTACACATGAAGTAGGTGTCTGGGAATGATGGGGAACTATGTATGCATTTTTTTATTAAGTAAGTAATTAAATCCTTTTAATATTTTATTTTGTAGAAGAGTATACAAGTATAGAGATGGAAAAAACAAAAGTCTTGGCCACTTAAATATTAAGAAATGTGTTACCAAAAAAAAAAAAAAAGCTTCTGTGGATTTTACTACAATAGAATAGACCAGGGGTCCCCAACCCCTGATCCATGGACTGGCACCAGGCTGCCAGAAACTGGGCTGTGCAAACAAGTAAAACCATATCCGTGGGATGCAGGCAGCATGTGAAACCATGCTCCCTCCAGTCTGTGGAAAAACCTCTCTCCACAGAACCGCCCCCTGGTTCCCAAAAAATTGGAGGCTGCTGGAATAGATGTAGAAACTGGGAGCCATGAAAACTTTTAAGATAATATAGTATCTTTAACGTGCCCCAAGTCCTGCTTTTCATTCATGTAGGAGAATAAGCTCTGTGTTACTGTTGTTGCTGTTATTATATGAAAAAAGAGTTTTCCTTCAGAACTGTACCTTTATTCATGTTAAAATTCATGCAGTTTTAGTCAAGATACTTTAAATTATAATATAATTGACTGTTATCTTGATTTGTATTTGTATGTTTTGCTGTTGTAGTTTTAAGATAAAAAACTTCAAAAAAGGGTACTATTGTGTGTACACTTGTGAATCTATTTATTGCCTTAATATTCACAAGAAACTGAGATACTTACTTGTGTTCCAGTATTTTAATCAAAAAGCAATTAGCGTTAAAGGACACATTATCTTGATGCCTTTATTTAAAGCTGAGTGCTTATTTTTAGTCATAGTATGATATATACTACAGTTGTTACTATGAACTGACAATCTTTTTTTTTAAGTCTTCCATTTATTTCTTTGGAAACTTCAGCTCTCATTCATTAACTCTTAAAAGTGGCTGGTCTCTGAAGAATGCTTACTATAAGAGGCTGGCTAATATAGTTTCCACTTGATGGTCTTTCTATTCCATGGATGATGAGTTAGATTCTAATTAAATCTAGACTTTTTCCTTCATCCATCTAAAAAATACTACAAAGAAACTTGGGGATCTTTTGGAATAAATTTTCCTCTGTGTAGTTACTCATCTTAAATTGCATCCAATCCTCTGCTCAGAGTTGACTGTAGTTTCCTAACAATTCAAGAAAATTGAATTTTGAATTCAAGAATTCAAAAGAATTCAAGAAGGTACCTAGAGTTGCTTCATGTAATGAGACTACCTTTTAATATCAGCTGGACATAAGAGTAGGTCAGACCAGTACTGTACTTATTTGCTTTTTTGCATCATCTGATTGAGGAATGATTTATTTATTTATTTATTTACTTATTTATTTACTCATCATGGTCTTAGTCTGAATCAGAATTGTCCTCACTTCCGAAATGAAAGGGAGCTAATTGAAAATAGAACCATCATGGAGCCAAATGGCTAAAGCTACTTCTGTCCCTGCCATAATAGCAATCTGAATGAGATCATTCTCTGCCTGGATGCTAAGTTACTGGGGGCTATGGCTCTTTTGAGAATTGCTACTTATTGTATAATGTTACAAATTATATTTATGCTTGCAAATATCTGGCAGTTAATGCAATAGTTGAGACAATATTTGTTTTAGGTCACCTTAGT